>NC_140165.1:198455969-198478469 GCF_963971535.1 Notolepis coatsorum
CACACACACACACACACACACACACACACCACACACCACACACACACCACACACAACACACACACACACACACACACACACACACACACACACACACACACACACAACACACACACACACACCACACACACACACAAAAGCGGAAGGGAGATATAGGAAAGACAGATGACCTCATGTCTGACCGCAGATGGAAGGCGGACAGCGAGAGAGATTTAGTGTGTCTGGATGTAGGTCAAATAAAATAATGACAGACTGACAGGTCCTCTCTCATCATCTGAGGCTGTGGGGTTTGTATTGTATCTCAGATGGTTCTAACATGTAAGTCATGATCCAAACACAGGGTGCTTTCTGTTATCTCTTAACTGTTGTCTGACTCTCTCTCATTGTGTCTACATTGTGTATCAAAGCAAGGTGAGGTGATCAAAGGCCATTTTCTGTAAGACTTTTAGCATAATGAGGTCTCGTATTGGTTTGATTCTTTTCACACATTCAATCACATTGGCTACAGTATGTGTACAGTACAGTATATGACTGCATCTGCAGGTTTTGCCAGGATTTTGCCAATGTAGACGTTGAACCTCTTGGCAATTGACCTCTCTCAAACTGGACAAAGTTTGTCAGAGGGAAGCAATAGTTGTGATTGGAGGATCAAGAAAAGAGAGCGGGTTTGAGATAGGTCAATTGAACATTTCCTCAATAAAAAACAACAACAACCACAGTCTTTATATCAACATATTGACCTCCACCTAGCTAGTTATTTCTTATGGGGTCAGTTTCCCAGAGTATTAAGGATGGAACAAACAAGATAGAATAGGAAAGATATACTCATTTGAATGATGGGCTCCCACTCAAGGTGGTTTGTTAATCTACAAGGATTAGATGTTAATCAGGCTGTGGGAAATTGGGCTGAGTGGGCCCTATAGTCTATAGATGACTGTTATGAAACCCATTGATGACACAGCACCTTTCACAATACAGTGCTTCTCTTCCTAAACCTTTATATGACCTCTCCCTCCACCTCTCCCTTCACCCTCTCAACTCTTTTACATGTGGTGTTATACGGTATCATGTGTCTGTGAAGCTGGATTGAATCAGCAGTTGACACAGGGTATGGAGTCTGTAAATAGGTCAGGAGGGCGGACGATGGTGTGTGTGTGTGTGTGTGTGTGTGTGTGTGTGTGTGTGTGTGTGTGTGTGTGTGTGTGTGTATGTGTGTGTGTGTGTGTGTGTGTGTGTGTGTGTGTGTGTGTGTGTGTGTGTGTGTGTGTGTGTGTGTGTGTGTGTGTGTGTGTGTGTGTGTGTGTGTGTGAATCTGTGTGCGTCTTTGTGTGTGTGTTTGTTGAAGCCCTTACAGTAATGGTCACTTGTGTGTGTGTGTATGTGTGTGTGTGTGTGTGTGTGTGTGTGTGTGTGTGTGTGTGTGTGTGTGTGTGTGTGTGTGTGTGTGTGTGTGTGTGTGTGTGTGTGTGTGTGTGTGTGTGTGTGTGTGTGTGTGTGTGTGTGTGTGTGTGTGTGTGTGTGTGTGTGTGTGTGTGTGTGTGTGTGTGTGTGCGTGTGTGTGTGTGTGTTCTTTGTAGGGCTACACCCTCGATTACTCAATTAATCTATTGGTTTGGTCTTAGTCGACCAAGACTTTGTTTGTCGATTAGTCGTTTTTTTTTTATAATATATATACCTTCCCCCCCCCCCACGCTGAACTCAAACCTGTTGATGAAATCAACTAATCGATTAGTCTATAAAGTCCTATTACTATTAGTCGACTCCGATTCTTTTTAGTGGCGGTCAGCCCTAGTTCTTTGTGTGTGAAGAGGTCGACCAGACCTCAGGACAGGACTGGGGTTAGGAGTAACGTTGACCTCCTTAGGAGCCTCTTATGTCTTGACCTAGAATAACTTTGAGAGTTCACTTTTAGTCAGACTCCCTCGTTCTCACTATCATGGATTCACTTGGAACCATCAGCTGTTGTCGCGTTGGGCCCAACGAGGCCACGGTAATGGACCTGTCTCAAACCCTGCCCCTTTTCTTGATCCTCCAATCACAACTGTCGCTTACCTCGGACAAACTTGGTTTGTCCGAGGTAAGCGACAGTTGTGATTGGAGGATCAAGAAAAGGGGCAGGGTTTGAGACAGGTCTATTCACTTCCCTTGACATTCTCTCTGTCTTTTGCCGCCTTCCGTATCAATCAGTCTGAACTAGGGATGTCCGATATTATCGGCCTACCGATATTATCGGCCGATATTGGCATTAAAATGTGATATCGGATTTTTTTTTTTTTTTTTTTACATTTCTATAACCTTTATTTACCCAGGCAAGCAAGTAAGAACAAATTCTGATTTTATTTATTGTAAAAAGTATGCATAATGTTGTGTTAATTCCACAACAAGAGATATGTAATGTTAATTACCTGAAATGATTCAATTTTTTTGGGGGGGGGGGGACCCTGCATATATCGGTATCAGTTGATATCGGTATCGGAAATTAAGAGTTGGACAATATCGGTATATCGGTATCTGTAAAAAAGCCAATATCGAGCATCCCTAGTCTGAACAGCTGATCAACATCTACTCATCATGACTGGCTAATGGGACTGTCAGTCAAAGGTGGCATGGCGTCCAGAGGTCTTTCCCTACAATAGCTCTGTGCAGATTTAGAGGGTTGGCACATCATGCCAGGGGACCGGAAAGTGTCAGTGAATTACGCTGAACGTGGTGATCAAACCGTCGCTCCATGGAACGTCACTTCCAGCCACACGAGTGTCTGATGAGGGAGAGTCTCTGATGAGGGAGAGTCTCTGATGAGGGAGAGTCTCTGATGAGGGAGCGTCTCTGATGAGGGAGAGTCTCTGATGAGGGAGAGTCTCTGATGAGGGAGCGTCTCTGATGAGGGAGAGTCTCTGATGAGGGAGAGTCTCTGATGAGGGAGAGTCTCTGATGAGGGAGAGTCTCTGATGAGGGAGCGTCTCTGATGAGGGAGAGTCTCTGATGAGGGAGAGTCTCTGATGAGGGAGCGTCTCTGATGAGGGAGAGTCTCTGATGAGGGAGCGTCTCTGATGAGGGAGCGTCTCTGATGAGGGAGCGTCTCTGATGAGGGAGAGTCTCTGATGAGGGAGAGTCTCTGATGAGGGAGCGTCTCTGATGAGGGAGCGTCTCTGATGAGGGAGCGTCTCTGATGAGGGAGCGTCTCTGATGAGGGAGCGTCTCTGATGAGGGAGTGTCTCTGATGAGGGAGAGTCTCTGGTCTCTGATGAGGGAGAGTCTCTGATGAGGGAGAGTCTCTGGTCTCTGATGAGGGAGAGTCTCTGATGAGGGAGCGTCTCTGATGAGGGAGCGTCTCTGATGAGGGAGAGTCTCTGATGACAAGAAAAAGCACTTGAGGTGCGTTGGTGAGATTATGTGTCACTTTATGTATGTAATAATGATACAAAATATTTTTTAATTAGATGCTGCATTACAAACTCCACACTTATGTGATCAAGCTACTTGACACAGATCTATCTTTTACCCCCGCGACAGCTTCTCACGCTAGTGAAATTCTTGGTGGTGTCGTTCCTCGTCTACCTGCGAGCCCTGTGGTTGTGGCTGCTCTGACGGTGTGAAGTGTGAGTGTGAGAGGGGCCTACATACATTCCACCAGCGAGCTCAACCGTCTTTTTGACCTCCGTGGCAGGGCTTTAGAGGGGCAGTGCACATCAAAATGTTAGAACACCAACTACAGCGTAACGTAACCAGCCAAACTATAGCATTAGCAACAAATATTCAGAGAATGTAACATGGAATCTTACAACAAACTGCATCATACTATATGATTATGCCTTAGAATAGTTTGGGATTTGGGGGCGGTCAGGTGGCGTAGCGGAGATTGCGCTCGTCACCAATGCAAAAGGCTGCAGTCTCGACTCCCGGAGTCGGCATTGCTTGGGGCTTGGGCTGATCGCTATACTAACCCGTTTGGCTGGGTTAGGGGGAGGGCAAGTCATGGGTGGGAATCTGGCGTTGTGGACAGCGACGCCTACAGGTCAGGTCTGGGCGCTTGTTCAGCGGAGGCAGGACTTGAGGAAGGCAGCGTGACCTCCCACGCGTTACACTTCACCAATGAGAGTCCTCGCTGCCAGGTGAAAAAAGAGTCACTGGCTGTCGCCGCGTGTGTCGGAGGAAGCGTGCGGATGACTTCAGGGTTCCCTTGTACCGACCAGTAGGAGAACATGCGCACAACAACCAGGTAGGGGAGGGGGGGAATTGGCACAACGACTAAATTGGGACAGGGAGAAAACAGAGAAAAAGAAATCGGAGAAAGAGAGGATTAAAAAGAAAAAGAACGAATAGTTTGGGATTTATCAAAATGTATTATAGATTTCTATTGGCTAATGGGCCCGTCACTCCAAGAGGGAGGGTGACGCGTCAGCAACATAACAGAAAACCATGCACCTCAGACAGGCATTCAAATATTTATTTTAATTTATAATATAGCATTGCTCTTTACAAAAAAAGTAATTTAATAATAATTTAAAAAAGTATATATATATATAAAAAAAGCCTTGCCAAAAAAAGGGCACTTTGGTCATCAAGGGCCAAAGCCCCCCCCTCTGCACATGCCTGCTCCGCGGCCTTGGCTTTGGTTCACCTTGGCTCACACTGTGGGCTAGATCCACAAAGAATAGATTGCACGGTGCTAGTTGCACCCTACTTACAATTGATTATAAATTGAAAATGGGGGACCCTGGTGTAAACAAGACGAAAGTCTTTCTCTGGTCTGCATCCCCTTAACAATTGTGTGTATTGAGCCTTACTGTATTCCATTCTACAATCTGTTAATAAAAGTTTCAATCAATCAAATTTGCAGAATGTGTAGAATACAGTAAGGCTCAATAAATTATACACAATTGTTAAGGGGATGCAGACCAGAGAAAGACTTTCGTCTTGTTTACACATGGGTCCCCCATTTTCAATTCATAATGAATTGTAAGTAGGGTGCAACTAGCACAGTGCAATTCATTCTTTGTGGATCTAGCCCATTTTCTCAGCCTTAGTTTACTACCTGAAAAACCTGTTACTTTGTTAGTACAGTAGTGCTGACGAGAGTTCAGGTCTTCATAGTCAAAAGGATGTTTTGGAAAGCAGATTATCAGGAAATGTTTCAAATGTTTCAAATGTTTCATCAAGGTACAATGTATCCCTCTTTTTTCTTTATTTGCTCTCCTCTGTTCTCCCTTCCAATCAACCCTGAGACTGTTTTCAGTTTCTTATCAAATCTAGCCACCAGATCAGTTTAGCCCATCATATGATTTCTCTATTATTATCTCTATAATAATAGAGATACTGTCGCTCCAGTATCTGCTCCCATGAGTGTGAAGCATGTGGCATTGGCCGTCTACTCTAGTCTGGGGCATTATACCACAATCCAAGTTTAAGCACCAAGGACAGCGACTGTACTAGTGCTTTGAAAAGCAAATGCAGCACTAGTCCCCCCCCCCCTGGTAGATGCCTTTGCTTTTGAAAAAATCATTGCATCTTTCCTTAGCCCCCAGTGGGACTGCTGTAGGCCTAGTATAATGTGTTTAAAATGTGGCAAAAATACAACACAGCTTTTTCTCTCTTTTTTGGAGCGGTGAACAAGAGGGGGAAATCTGGGTGAGCGATGAGCAATTGTGAGCCGAGAATCAAGATTTTCTTTGAGTGGAAGAGCGGAGCAGAAGAACAGCCCTGTGAGCGCGGAGCGGGAATGGACCTGTCTCAAACCCTGCCCTCTTTTCTTGATCCTCCAATCACAACTGTCGCTTACCTCGGACAAACTTGGTTTGTCCGAGGTAAGCGACAGTTGTGATTGGAGGATCAAGAAAAGAGGGCAGGGTTTGAGACAGGTCCATTCTCACTGCTCAACTCCGTTCACATGCTCCGGTGCGCGTGTGTGTATGTGTGTGTGTGTATGTGTGTGTGTACGAAGTGTATCTGGCCGCAGCTAATCTAACAAACTACAGGGCCGATTTGGATGAAAAGTGGCATATAGGCTGACAGCAGGCCAGGGACTTGAATTGTCGAATCTTTTTCAAATCTGTCAACAAAAAGTATTTTATTTGAATACATTTTCCATCATTGTCCATTAAGATAGATATTCAGTATACAGTTACACCTTTTGAACGCAAGAGGGTTCGCTGCTCAGAGCCTCCGGTAAGCAGCTCTCTGGCCCCCGTTTACAACATAGAAATGCCGTAGTGAACCTATTGCCGTTGATATACCTATGCATTAAAAATATTTATGAATTAATTTCCATCATTGACCATTAAAGGGGAACTATCTTACTATTTCTTTCACTATTTGGGCAATTTTACACAATTCCTGTGAGTCTATGGAACACATCTGTACGTTTCTTTTCCAAAAAATTCATTGTTTTGTATTTCTAATCAAGTACTCTAGAGCAGCATTTGCTGCACTTCCAGATTCCAAGCTGTTTTTGGCAGGGCTCCGCCCATACTTGCAATGTGCTTTGAGTGACAGTCACCCACAGTCTGCACTGGCAGATAACTTTGGGGGGAATGAGAGAGATAGAGGGACTAATTAATTTTGTCGCGGGGGGCATAATCCCAGGGGACAATGCAATGGTAACTTGTTTCAAATGCCAATATATACCCCCGTGAATATTATTGCACGGATCGGAATACCCGTGGGAGCGTGCACTATGATATTTTGCAGCAGGTTGACGTGACGCGAGTGCTGATACGAGAGAGAGAATGAGTGAGGGAGAGAGAGAGGGAGAGATATAGAGGGAGAGAGAGGGAGAGACAGATAGAGAGAGGGAGAGAGAGAGAGGAGAGATCGCTCTGAGAGCGTGCACACGTTTCCTCCCACACACACGCAGTCGCGTTTGTGTGTAAATGCTCCAAGACGAGTCACACCATATGAGAGCCTCTCTCTCCCTCTCTCTATCTGTCTGTCTCTCCCTCTCTCTCTCCCTCTCTCTCTCTTTTTCTCTCTTTTGAGTTTGAGGAAGTGTCAGTGACGGGGAAACCGCTTTCGCATTATTTCCACTCGCTCCGTTGTTGAGCGAATTGTTGATTGTGGGCGGTGGCTACAACCACAGAGGGGGCTGAGATATGCAGATCAGCAGCACCTACTTACGTCAGGGAGCAAGTCAATTCTGAATGGCTTGGTTCAGTGGGGGAGGTTCTTGTCTGAGCTGAACTGAAGAAACAGGAGTAGCTAGAGATTTCACATCTAGTCAGTGTTGGTACAACCCCACATTGCTAGAAAACAATGCAAACCACAGGAAAAGGCCATTTATAAGATAGTTCCCCTTTAACATAACTCAGACTACTACTTTCATTGGTCTAGCTTTTTTTTTAATCAAATCTTTTTCATTGGTCTAGCTTAACTCATTGACCGCCGGGAATTAGACGGAGCCCCGCTCTAGCACTGCCACGCTTTAAAAGATAGGAATGCATCACCTTGTTTGTAGAGCTATAACTATATTCTATATTATAGCTATGGATACAATACTATGGCCCATTTGACATCACCTATATATCGTTCAATATGTTTACATTTAAATTGTTTACATTTAGTCATTTAGCTGATGCTTTTATCCAAAGCGACTTACAAGTTCTGTACGACAAGTCATCAGGAAGAGCACAACTCTATCAGCTGAGTAACAATGTTCATCAAAGTGTTGTGTGTTACAGTGTAGGTTAGTTTATTAGGACAAGTGCATGACAGTAAGGTTAGTTAGGGTTAGTTTTATTTTTAATTTTTATAATTTTTTTTAATGTGAAAAATTATAATTTTTTCCATCCCTACGTGCCCTTGTTATACCGTGGTGAATATAAGTATGGTTTTAGAGTGGTCTAGGGTAATTCCCGAAATGCTGAGTTATAGCCGTATACATCAATTCCACTATAGACATTGCCATGTCTTGCCATGAATGCATGAAAGTAAGTAAGTAAGTAAACTTTATTTGTATAGCACCTTTCTCAGATAAAATCACAAAGTGCTTCACAGAAGTAAAACATAGCAACATAGAGATGAACGCACTACACATAAAACAATTCTGACACATCGTAAGCATAGGCATAGTTACAATTAAATAACTAAATATGAGTGCAACTAAAAACAAAACAACAATTATAAATAAATAAACAACGTATACAACCAGGAATTATTTAAAAGCCTGTCTGAATAAAAACGTTTTCAACTGTTCCTTAAAAGTGGATAGGGAGTCAAGTGAACGCATAGAAAGGGGGAGGGTGTTCCAAAGGGTAGGGGCCATAAATTGGAAAGGGGGGAGGGGGGGTCGTTTCTGATTATTTGATTGTCAATAGCGGCATTCGTATTGACCACTAAAAACGCTTATCAGCTCGATCGGTATAAAAGCATTGCAGGATCAAGCTAAAATTGACGTCAGATCGTGCTTACCTGTGATCGGGAGTATTCCAAAAATAATATTCCAATTGTTTGATCGCCATCTGGTACATCCAATGTTAATTTGGTCCACGGCATAATCCACCACAACATATGGATCAGGGATATTTGACGCGCTTCAATGGAACCGGGAGAACCGTTCGCCTCGCCCGACAAGGAAAAATTAAACCTGAGACATTTGGCCGTCCCACAGGCCAAGATACAAGGTTACAAAGGGTGCTCGATACCGTCGTCTAGCGTGATGCGGCCGGTATTGCACTTTGGCATTCTCAGGATGATTCCCCATGTTAACCCTGAGTCTGTGTGCCTGTAATGAATAGAAATATTGAATAAAAGAAATAACAATCAAATAACGTGGTTGGCGTTCAACGATTGTCAGCCAAACACGTATATAATCGTTGTTGGCGGCCATTGAGTTAACCATGCCCCCATGCTTAAAAGAACACGCCAACATTTTGTTAAATTAGCTTACCGTCTTCTCCAGAGAGAGACAAGAAGGTAGATACCAGTTTCCTCTCTGTGCGTTCAGTAGAAAGCTATCTGGCTGCATGTTAGCCTAGCTTAGCACAATGAATGGAAGCGGACATGACCGGTCAGCCTCCGGAGAGGTGTTAGTTGGACAATGCCTAGGCTAACCGGTCCGCTTCCATTCATTGTGCTAAGCTAGGCTAACGTGCAGCCAGATAGCTTTCTACTGAACGCACAGAGAGGAAACTGGTATCTATCTTCTTGTCTCTCTCTGGAGAAGACGGTAAGCTAATTTAACAAAATGTTGGCATGTTCCTTTAAGTATGTAATAGTGTCACAGTGTGTAATAGTGTCATAATGTGATAGTGTGTTATAGTGTAATAGTGTAATAATGTGTAATAGTGTAGTAGTGTGTAATCGTGTAATACTGTGTACTAGTAGGTAATCGTATGTAAAGGGAGGGTCTGCTTTCATTGGTCTATGTTTGCCCTGCCCTTTACAATTAAGCCCTGCCTAACATCTAGGCTACTGTCTATCAACCTTCCTTGGTAGGCTAGTGACTTGTCAACACAGTGGGGTTCTTTGCTTTCCTGCAGACAGTGGATGACCTCTGTGTAGGTTGTACGAGTGTGTTTGGATACCGGCAATTATAGGCACTAATTGATAGGGCACTTATCAGAGATTACTGCAATATGTTAGAATACCGCATTTAACAGCACTATCTCCTTTACACATCCTCCCAAACATGGCAATCTTTCCCTCAGTTCATTGTTTTTATGGGGCACTAATCAGGCAAAACTGATTCTAAACGTTTATCTTTATTTAATACTACCTCCCATTAGATAGAGGAATAATCTTTGTTAACCATTCTTTGTTAGGGGGTCGTGCAAGGGGAAGCTTGATTAGATTCCATTGATCATTACTCTACTGTGATGAATGATCATGGAGAGGTGTCTATAGGTGTGTGTCGCTAGTTGTATGTGTAGCAAAGGTATGAAGGAGTGGAGGGGAGAGGTGTGTGAAAAAGTGAAGCTTAATCTACCAGCGATTGACATGCAAGGACTTGTTTTCATAGATATTAAAGAGGGAACATCATCTGATGGACTGTAGGCATAAAACCAGCACTGTCTCAAACCCACCCTCTTTTCTTTATCCTCCAATCACAACTATGAGCAACAGTTGTGATTTGAGGATCATGAAAACAGGGCAGAGCATGAGATAGGTAAATTGCATAGCATCTGTACAGTGATGTAATAATGGTAAAATGAAAAGGTTGCTTAAACTATCATCTCCAGTTGGTTAAGATATTTTGAAAACACACCAAAAAAGAATAAAAAACAAAAAATATCATAAATATTCAGTTTAATCTTTTATTGTCTTGAAAAGACCATAGAAAATAAGTGTTCCCTTAATTTATGTGGGGGCTGATAATATTTTGTATACTTTAGTCAGTGTATACTATGAACTAGCATAATAAATGCTTATTATTAGCTCAATAAAAAGGTTGCTAAGCTCTATTTCACAAATCAAAATTTGAGTTAAAAGATTGTTTTAATTAAACAAAATCTGGGTCACCTTGTGAAAAATTTGAATTTGATGCTGTTTGAGCTAGCGTGTCTGGGGCATGTCCGTCCGTGTGTGTGTGTGTGTGTGTGTGTATATGTGTGTGTGTGTGTGTGTGTGTGTGTGTGTGTGTATGTGTGTGTGTGTTGTTTGCCCATGTGAGCATTCTGAGGGCTCTTCCCATATTGACTCGAGATCAGCTTGGAGCAGTTTGATTAGTCAGCAGTGAGAGGTTCCCAGGGACAGATGCTATTTCCTTATGCTAGGCAGTCTGCTCTACACACACACACACACACACACACACACACACACACACACACACACACACACACACACACACACACACACACACACACACACACACACACACACACACACACACACACACACACACACACACACACACACACACACACACACACACACACACACACACACACACACACACAACTATATTAGATATATACCAGTACTGCCCATGTTAGAGATTACAGTAGTAAATCCCACCATACAGGAGAGTACAGTGAGACTGCCATCCTGTTAAATCAAAGTAGTGATAACTGTCTTCTCTATCTTCTCCTTGCTCTGCATTTCATTTCTTAAACTATGGGTTGTAGTACTATGTCTAATGGGCTCCATGTGACCAGAACACTTAATATTGTTGTCAGTCTCAGGGTCCAAATGGGTTGAGAACCACGGTTCTTGTTCATACTGTATTTGACTCCAATCTTCCTCATTGAATTATGGATCCGAAAACAAATGTCAGGGGGAAGACAAGCAGCAGGCCCCTTAGTTGGTCATCAGATCTATATTTGTGAATTGTGAGTCACCTCACACGACCTTTAGCCTACATCCCCGCAGGGCAGCCAGTCAGTCCACTCCATCACCTTTAGGTGTATATAGCATATAGCACTCATTAATTATGACCTCATGGGGCCTTCTGTTATCAATCCTGTACCTTTGACCCAGAAAATCAAACTGTGACCCCCTTCCTCCTGCCCTGCAAGAGTGGTGATGCTGGCCGACCAGCAGCCCAAATTAACCCAGTTCACTTCAGCCCCTCCTTCCTCAACAGTGAGGTAAACAGGACCTGCTTGTTTGCGTCACAGGGAGCAACAGGTTTTAACAGTATAGCTCTTGTTGACAACTTGTTGCTGGGAAGTCTGTGTTGCTCAAGCAGAGAGAAAACACTTAGAAGACGCCCCCCCCCCCCCTTTTTCTACGGTGCCTCCCTTTCCTCGGTCCTCCAGAAAGTTTATGTAGAAAGTGTCTGTTGTTCTTTCTACACCTTCCTTTGTGTCCGCAGTCTTTCCTTTAGGGCTCTCAGTTGGCATCAACAACCTTTTCTAAATGGCACCACAGTCTCTCATATAGTCAAAGCAATGGACACTGATAGATAAAAGATAGACGGCAGAACAGACTCTATTTACAGTACCAGAGAATTCACTTGGGAGGCGTGTGTGCGTGTGTGTGTGTGTGTGTGTGTGTGTGTGTGTGTGTGTGTGTGTGTGTGTGTGTGTGTGTGTGTGTGTGTGTGTGTGTGTGTGTGTGTTGTGTGTGTGTGGTGTGTGTGTGTGTGTTGTGTGTGTGTGGTGTGTGTGTGTGTGTGTGTGTGTGTGTGTGTGTGTGTGTGTGTGTGTGTGTGTGTGTGTGTGTGTGTGTGTGTGTGTGTGGGTGTGTGTGTGTGTGTGTGTGTGTGTGTGTGTGTGTGTGTGTGTAGGTGTGTGTGTGTGTGTCTGCTGTGACCTAGGCAGAGTTCCGCTGCTCTTGGAGCTTAGTCTCAGTTCTCATCTATTTCTGATGCTTGTTTATCTCTGCAACCTTTTTACCTGACCTTTAACCGAACAGTCCAGCTCTTAGGGTGGGAGGGGCAACTACAGAAACCTCTGACTCATTTGACTCTGACTCGTCAATATAGCTTAATTCTCTTCCAGTTAGAAGTAACATTTATAAAGTTTATGTTAGGGTGGGAGTATAGAGATATGGGGTACAGAGTGTAGAGATATGGGGTACAGAGAGTAGAGATATGCATGGGGTACAGAGTGTAGAGATGTGGGGTACAGAGAGTAGAGATATGGGGTACAGAGTGTAGAGATGTGGGGTACAGAGAGAGAGTAGAGATATGGGGTACAGAGTGTAGAGATATGGGGTACAGAGTGTAGAGATATAGGGTACAGAGTGTAGAGATATGGGGTACAGATAGAGAGTAGAGATATGGGGTACAGAGTGTAGAGATATAGGGTACAGAGTGTAGAGATATGGGGTACAGATAGAGAGTAGAGATATGGGGTACAGAGTGTAGAGATATGGGGTACAGAGTGTAGAGATATGGGGTACAGAGTGTAGAGATATGGGGTACAGATAGAGAGTAGAGATATGGGGTACAGAGTGTAGAGATATGGGGTACAGAGTGTAGAGATATAGGGTACAGAGTGTAGAGATATGGGGTACAGAGTGTAGAGATATAGGGTACAGAGTGTAGAGATGTGGGGTACAGAGTAGAGATATGGGGTACAGTAGCCTAAGTGACATATAGGTAAGAATGGGTGAGTTATATAGACAGATAGAAACAGGTAAGGGAGAGGTGAGGGCTGTAATAATAAAGTACAGAGTGTATGCTGGTAATTTCAACTGTCCTGAAACGATATATATATATATATATATATTTTTTTTAATCCCCCCCCCCTCTCTCTCTCTCTCTCTCTCTCTCTCTCTCTCTCTCTCTCTCTCTCTCTCTCTCTCTCTCTCTCTCTCTCTCTCTCTCTCTCTCTCTCTCTCTCTCTCTCCATTGCTCTCTCTCTCCCTCTCTCTTTCGCTCTTTCACTCTCTCCCCACCCACCCAGGTAACAGCTCCAGCCTCAACCTTTCAGACACGCCGGTCTCCAATGTGTCCGACGGCGCTGTGGTGAAGGCCGTGAGGGCCGAGGAGGAGTACCTGGAGATGAACGGCTGGACCATCTGTAAGGACCAGGACGAGATGCTCAACCTGGCCTTCACAGTGGGCTCCTTCCTGCTGTCTGCCATCACCCTGCCACTGGGCATCGTCATGGACAAGTATGGGCCGCGCAAGCTGAGGCTGCTGGGCAGGTGAGAGCTGAGATATGACAAAAACAATCACAAATATAAAGAAAAACCTCCTTTATACATGTTTTCTGGGAGTATTTGGAGCGTATGTACACTACAGTCTCCTCCCCATCATATGTATATAATCTCTGTTCGGATCTATGGGTAACAGTACTGTATATTTGCATATCGTATATGTCACAAATGTAACAGTACTGTATACCTGTATGTCATGTATGTCCCTATGCCATAAATGTCATGATGTCATGCATGTTGTGTATGTCATAAATGTCATCATGAATTGAAAATGGGGGACCCTGATGTAAACAAGACAAACGTCTTTCTCTGGTCTGCATCCCCTTAACAATTGTGTGTATTGAGCCGTACTGTATTGTACCCATTCTGCAATCTGTTAAATAAAGTTTTCATTAATTCATTAATTCGTATATTCCTGTAACTTGCCCTCTCCCTCTATCTAAATTCACTTGATCATTTCAGTGCCTGCTTTGCCTTCTCCTGTCTCCTCATCGCCTATGGAGCCAGCGACCCTACGAGTACGTATTTCTGCCTACGTCATGTCGCAGACACACACCAACATTAATGCAATCATATTTCTCTGGACCCTCGAGGGTGCAATTACACCCCACTCTCAACGATATTGCTTTTGTACGTGAGTGGTGTAGCAATGTGTTCACAGACGTACATAATGACGTCATGACTTCAACTCAATCAATCAGTTACAACATTGTGTGAGAATAGTGTCTGTCTGCCTGTCTCTCTCTCTCTCTCTCTCTCTCTCTCTCTCTCTCTCTCTCTCTCATCTTCTCATCTTCTCTCTTCCTCCCCAGATCTCTCCATCCTGATCTTCTTTGCTCTGGCACTGAATGGTTTTGGAGGGATGTGTATGACCTTCACCTCGTTGACGGTGAGTCGCACCACCACATGGAGGAGAGAGGGACAGAGGGAGGAGGAGGCCTAGTGTGAGGAGGAGGAGGAGGAGGAGCGCAGCGGAATGATGTGACGTGATAGAGCAGGGAGGAGGAGAAAGGAGAGAGGAGGTTGAGAGAGGAGGGATGAGAGGGGAAACGTGCAGATGAGAGGGAGGAGGAGGGAGGGAGAGAGAGAAAGTGAGAAGGAGGGAGGGAGGGGGGTGAGAGAAAGTTTAGGGAGAAGGAGGGAGGGGGTGAGAGAAAGTAGAGGGAGAAGGAGGGAGGGGGGGAGAGAAAGTAGAGGGAGAAGGAGGGAGGGAGAGGGTGATAGAAAGTTTAGGGAGAAGGAGGGAGGGGGTGAGAGAAAGTAGAGGGAGAAGGAGGGAGGGGGGGAGAGAAAGTAGAGGGAGAAGGAGGGAGGGAGAGGGTGAGAGAAAGTTTAGGGAGAAGGAGGGAGGGGGTGAGAGAAAGTAGAGGGAGAAGGAGGTAGGGAGAGGGTGAGAGAAAGTAGAGGGAGAAGGAGGGAGGGGGTGAGAGAAAGTAGAGGGAGAAGGAGGGAGGGAGAGGGTGAGAGAAAGTAAAGGGAGAAGGAGGGAGGGGGTGAGAGAAAGTAGAGGGAGAAGGAGGGAGGGGGGGAGAGAAAGTAGAGGGAGAAGGAGGGAGGGAGAGGGTGAGAGAAAGTTTAGGGAGAAGGAGGGAGGGGGTGAGAGAAAGTAGAAGGAGAAGGAGGGAGGGAGAGGGTGAGAGAAAGTTTAGGGAGAAGGAGGGAGGGGGTGAGAGAAAGTAGAGGGAGAAGGAGGGAGGGAGAGGGTGAGAGAAAGTAGAGGGAGAAGGAAGGAGGGGGGAGAGAAAGTAGAGGGAGAAAGAGGGAGGGAGGTGGGGAGAGAAAGTAGAGGGAGAAGGAGGGATGGGGGAGAGAAAGTAGTGTGAGAAGGAGTGAGGGAGGGGGTGAGAGAAAGTAGAGGGAGAAGGAGGGAGGGGGGAGAGAAAGTAGAGGGAGAAGGAGTGAGGGAGGGGGTGAGAGAAAGTAGAGGGAGAAGGAGGGAGGGGGGAGAGAAAGTAGAGGGAGAAGGAGGGAGGGGGGAGAGAAAGTAGAGGGAGAAGGAGGGAGGGGGGAGAGAAAGTAGAGTGAGAAGGAGGGAGGGAGGGGGGAGAGAAAGTAGAGGGAGAAGGAGTGAGGGAGGGAGAGAAAGTAGAGGGAGAAGGAGGGAGGGGGGAGAGAAAGTAGAGGGAGAAGGAGGGAGGGGGGAGAGAAAGTAGAGGGAGAAGGAGGGAGGGAGGGGGGAGAGAAAGTAGAGGGAGAAGGAGGGAGGGAGGAGAGAAAGTAGAGGGAGAAGGAGGGAGGGAGGGGGTGAGAGAAAGTAGAGGGAGAAGGAGGGAGGGGGGAGAGAAAGTAGAGTGAGAAGGAGTGAGGGAGGGGGTGAGAGAAAGTAGAGGGAGCAGGAGGGAGGGAGGGGGTGAGAGAAAGTAGAGGGAGAAGGAGGGAGGGGGGAGAGAAAGTAGAGTGAGAAGGAGTGAGGGAGGGGGTGAGAGAAAGTAGAGGGAGAAGGAGGGAGGGGGGAGAGAAAGTAGAGTGAGAAGGAGTGAGGGAGAGGGTGAGAGAAAGTAGAGGGAGAAGGAGGGAGGGGGGAGAGAAAGTAGAGGGAGAAGGAGGGAGGGAGGGGGGAGAGAAAGTAGAGGGAGAAGGAGGGAGGGGGGAGAGAAAGTAGAGTGAGAAGGAGTGAGGGAGGGGGTGAGAGAAAGTAGAGGGAGAAGGAGGGAGGGGGGAGAGAAAGTAGAGTGAGAAGGAGTGAGGGAGAGGGTGAGAGAAAGTAGAGGGAGAAGGAGGGAGGGGGGAGAGAAAGTAGAGGGAGAAGGAGGGAGGGAGGGGGGAGAGAAAGTAGAGGGAGAAGGCCAAGGGAGGGGGGGAGAAGGAGGATATTAGAGGAGGGTTAATGATTCAAACTGAAAAACATCTTCACAAGTAGTTCAAGTTTGTATTGAGTCTGAAAATCATTATTATATATTTTCTTTTTACTAACTTGGTTGAGATCATTTCACCTGTTATGATTTCACTAAATGTGTCTCAAGAAATCTGGCATCATGTTAAAACTAGACAGATCGCTCCTTAGACGTTCATTAGAAGGTAACGTAATTCTTTCTTGAAACAAGCTCATTTCCACTGGACCATGTGAAATGACCCTACCCCCCTGGCAGATGGCTTTCATAAAAATAGGATGTTATGATTCAGTTAATAAAGAATATATGACTTGATTGTTTTATTTTGCTGCGTAAGAGGAAGAGAAATAGAAGGCAAAGAGGGAGGAGAGGAATGGAGGCGTTCTATAGGATGGATTGATGGGGATGGGATAGGGTGGCGTGGAGGGGCAAAGAGAAGGCGGAGGGGGGGTGGAATGGAGTGATGTGAAGTGGTAGAGCAGAGAGGATGGATCGGGAGAGGAATGACCTGAGCAGATTTCCAAACACAAGGAACAATGCCAGATAAAACAGAAAGATTAAGATATACATTTAAATAAAAACATGGACAGAGAGAGAGAGGCTGTTGGAGAGGTGACGAGATGAACCGCTATAGAGAGAGAGGGGGGGGGAGGGAGGAAGGGAGTGGTTGAGACATAAAAGGCGTTTAGAGAGGTGCGGCAGAGAGAGAGAGAGAGAGAGAGAGAGAGAGAGAGAGAGAGAGAGAGAGAGAGAGAGAGAGAGAGAAGAAGGGAGGGCTGGCCTGATGGGAGGAGGTATAGAGGGATGGGAGAGATACTGTGGAGGAGAGAGAGAGAGGGATGGGCTGGGAGAGGAGGATGAGAGCCTCCCCTGATGTCATCACCAGGAGAGAGTGCTGCATCACCGGAGAGAGAGAGAGAGAGAGAGAGAGACACACACACACGCACGCACGCACGCACGCACGCACGCACGCACGCACACACACACACACACACACACACACACACACACACACACACACACACACACACACACACACACACACACACACACACACACACACACACACACACACACACACATGCATTACATATCTATTATTCAGACTGGCTCTCTACTCTGACTGTAAGCCCAAAAAAGACCCCTCCTTATCACTAATTCATCCACACAAGGACACAGGCACGCATGTGTGTGTGTGTGCGTGCGCGCATGCCTGCACGTGTACATACGTGTGAAATGTGAAACGCGCATGTGTCTTAGTGTTGACGTGTGTGTGTTTGTGTGATATCCCTGTGTAAGATAAGTCGGCGTGTGTGGATATTTTCAGATAGAGTAGTCAGTATGTTCTGAATGGCCACTCATCTTAACACTTTCTGTGCCAACCCCGAGATTTCTCAGGTTATCTCGCCAGCGGTTGAGCACCAAAACCAGAGATTTCTCGGGTTTTCATTGTTTTTTCTTTTCATTGTTTTTTGATTTTAATATTCTATACACTCTCACGGACCTCAGTGTTATCATTGGAACTCATTCTGAGACCCCAAGAGTGCAATACCGGCCGAATCCTGCTAGGTGGCAGTATCGCCTACCCTTTGAAACCTTATTTCACACTGTGTGTTACATTCTATATGGTCTGGGCAGAGAATTTAGACCCAGGCGAATGAAACGCTTCATTCGAGCAACTTGGAACGTGTGGAACACACTTGATGCATATTTTGTGCCATTTCATGTCAGGGACCCGATGGACATCAATACTGGAAATCGTGATCAGACAATTGGAATATTCTTTTTTGCAATACCTCCTATCAAAGGTAAGGACTATATGACATAAATCCTACTTTGATCGTACAATGATTTCACATCGATCGCAACGATCAACGTATGTAGTATTCAAAACGTATGCCGTTGCCGACGATCAGAGCATCACAAAACGACCCCCCCCTTTGATGCCTTCATGATGAAACATAATACCTATTATATACCTTTGATTTGGAAATAATATCGTGTCCAGGCGAGGAACGCAAACGACTTTCGCAAAATGCACATAGCGCTCCATAATGCAGCTTCGTGGAATTAGCCTGGATCACTCTGAAACTATACAATATTCACCACGGGATAACACGCAAACGTATACATGAAAAAATTTACTCTTTTTTACATGTTGGACGAGAGATAGTGACTGTGAAATTAGCCATAGTATTGTCTCCATAGCTATAATATAGAATATAGATCAAGCTCTGCAAACATCGTGACGCACAGTGAAAATGCCTATCTTTTAAAGCGTGGCCCATTGACTACAGGGATGAGGATAATCGCTGGCGCTGAATGAGTTAAGATTCAAATTCTCAATAGTAATTACGTGTTATTCGCTGAATGAGTTAATCTTCAGATTCTCAATAGTAATTATTACGTGTTATTCACTGTCTGAACAGTAAGGTGTGTAAGTCAAACGTTTATGTTTCAATGTTCTTCTATGCACTGTTATTACTAATAGTTAGCAATACAAATGATTATATATTTTTTTAAATATGTATATATATATTGTGATGAACCTGGTGGTGTTCAGGCTCGTCACAGTTCAAATACAAACAAATTTGAATGTCCACACAAGAGCAATATCAATCAATACAAGTATTTATTGAATTCAGGGCAGAATCCAGAGGGGAAAAGCAAAATAATGGTTGTGATTCAGTCCGAGGGTCAAAAACACAAAACAGGCTCGCTGACAGAAAAAGGGATTGTTCACAATTCGGGGTAGTCGTCCAGTCCAGGGTCAGTACACAAGGGGGTATCTCAGCCAGTCCAGGGTCCAGTACAAATAAAATCAAATAAAATGTATTTGTAAGGCCCGACAACACACGTTAATGTCCCCATGGGCCGGACACGTCTTCTTTAAACAAGTCAAGAAGAAACATCACAATAAGTCAAGAACAAAACAAGAACACCATAAGGTCCAACAAATTTAAAATAAATGCAAAATAAATAAATTAAATGAATGCAACACTACACAAAGAACACTTACTCGCCTTTACCCCTCTCTCTCTCTCTCTCTCTCTCTCTCTCTCTCTCTCTCTCTCTCTCTCTCTCTCTCAATACAACAACTCCAACCTCACCTCCGCTCAACTTACTCCTCTCTAACCTAGTGGTTATGTAGTGTGTGGGACTGGGTGTGTGCACGTGAGATGTGGGTGGACTAATGATGCACAGGTGTGTTCTATCAGTACTAATCCGCGACCTAATTGACTCTACTCCTTCCGTGGCAGAAGTATCTCCCATCCTTCACATATCCATGGGAGGGGGGAGGAGATCTGTCACAATATATATTATATATATATCAAAGTAATAATAAAAAGATCAGTCAGTCACACAGCCTCTCTCTCCCCTTGTTCAGTTGTTTTGTCAGTACAATACAACAACCTTGTTTTGTATCTCCCCACATTAACACATTGACTTCTGGCTATTATCCTCATCCTTAGCAGCTGACGCCATCACTGTAAACGGTGGGAGTCGCTCACCTTGTTTGCAGGGCTATAACTATTTAAATATTATAGCTATATATGTACTGTATCTATCTTTCAAGATGTGAAAAAGGAATATTTTTTCCATCTATACATTGTCGTTTTATACCGTGGTGAATATACGTATAGTTTTAGAGTGGTCTAGGATAATTCCTGGAATGCTAGTAATAGGCCGCGACGCATATTATACTTAATCCATTGGCATTTCGTCCCTACACGCTACAATAAAAAATTCAAATGCATATGATTGGTATATTATGTTCCATCATGCATGGATGAAAGGGGGGGGGGGTCGTTTATGATTCATTGATTGTCAATAACGACATTCGTTAGTACAACAGCATACGTTGATCAGAGCGATGGCTCTGATGGCAATGGACAATCAAGCTGAAATTTACGTTAGATTGCTCTTACCTGTGGCCGATGAGACTGCAAAAAGAATATTCCAATTATTTGATTGCCATCTGCTAGATCGTATGTCCATTTGGCCCATGCCATAACCCCCAAAAGTTTCAAGTTTCAAGTTTCAAGTTTCTTTAATATTTGTCATACAGAAGTACAGAATACTTTTATACAAAATGCTTCTTACTGTTACGCTCCAGAGACTGTGCAAGACAAGATAAGTATGAAATAAAATAACATAGTAAAATTAGAAGTAAAAAATGAGGTCACAGTGTTCAGTTTAGACATATGTACAATGTTCGATGCAGAATAGACGTAGTTACCATACAATATACAATACTGTGCAGTGTACTAATATACAATACTATATAGTGCAAGGCAGAAATGGGACGAGGTGCAATTTAGGTACAGTTCACAGTAGGTGTACGAGTTGTAGTGCAAATCCTTTATCAATAAATATAAAGTGTAAAGTGTGTTTGTGTGATCTAAAGTGTGGAGAGTGGGTGCTGCAGTGTGTTGTTTGTTTGAGTGAGTGTGTGCGTGTGGGTGTGTGTGCTGTGTGCATTTGATGGTTGTTGCATAGTGTTTATTGTTCGTTTAGCAGCCTGATGGCCTGGGGATAGAAGCTTCTTCTGAGTCTTTCTGTGCTCGCCTTAAGACTCCGGTATCGCTTGCCTGACCGCAGCAGTTCAAAGAGGCAGTTGTTCGGGTGGCTCGAGTCCTTAATAATTCTCTTAGCCTTCCCCTTGCACCGCTTGTTGTAAATGTTCTGGAGGGTGGGAAGCCCCCCTCCAATTGTGCGTTCGGCTGAACGTGTCACTCTTTGTAGTCTGCTACGGTCTTGTGCAGTGCTATTCCCAAACCAGGAGGTGATGTTGCCGGTCAGGATGCTCTCTATTGTACATGAGTAGAAGTTCCTAAGGATCTTCTGACTGACTTGGAACTTCCTTAGGCGCCTGAGGAAGTAGAGGCGTTGTCGTGCCTTCTTCACAACACTGTCAATGTGTGTGGTCCATGTCAAGTCCTCGGATATGTGGGCTCCGAGGTACTTGAAACGGTTCACTCTCTCAACCGGTGCCCCGTCGATGCTGAGGGGGCTGTAGTCCTTGACCCCCGACCTCCTGAAGTCCACAATCATCTCTTTTGTTTTGCTGACGTTCAGGGAGAGGCAGTTCTCCTGACACCACTGTGACAGGTTCTCTACCTCTTCCAGGTAGGCCCTTTCGTCGTTGGCAGAGATCAGGCCCACCACTACTGTGTCATCAGCAAATTTGATGATGGTGTTGTTGTTCCGCTGTGCTACGCAGTCATGTGTGTACAGGGAGTAGAGGAGGGGGCTCAGAACACAGCCCTGGGGGGCCCCTATGTTGAGCGTGATGGATGAGGAGGTGCAGTTGCCGGCTCTTACCACCTGGGGTCTGCCCGTCAGGAAGTCCAAGACCCACTGGCAGAGGTCATAGTTCAAGCCCAGGTCCCTTGGCTTGGCTATGAGTTTGGAGGGGACTATGGTATTGAATGCTGAGCTGTAGTCGATGAACAGCATTCTCACATAGTTCCCCTGCCTCTTGTCCAGGTGTGAAGCACATGGGCTATGGCGTCCTCCGTGGACCTGTTGGGGCGATATGCAAATTGCAGAGGGTCCAGGTTGATGGGGAGGGAGGAACAGATGTAGCCCTTCACTAGCTTCTCAAAGCACTTCATGGCTATGGAGGTGAGGGCTCCATAGCCATGCATAATGCATAATGATTCTGGCGTCCCGAAGGCGATTCAATGCAATCAAGTGTGTATCTTGATCCACGTTACAAGATAACTCTGCCCGGAAGACATTCAATGACGCACAGAGTCAGACTTCCTTCAGAAAGTAAGTGCAACATCAGCCGCATACCACCAGGCGGCGTTATCGGACCGTTGCGATCTCAGACAGAGTGCCACACATTTCCACAGCACAGCAGGATGAATTATGAATGGAAATAGCGAATAAAAGAAATAACGATCCAATAACGAGTATACTCATTGTTGGCGGTCATTGTGTTAAAAGAGAGCTAGTTTATCACCCAGCGCTACCAAAGAGTTTCATAATATATCAGACTTGACCCACATTTAAAGAGCAGTACCCCAGCGAGAGAGAGAGGAGATACGCTGAGCTGACAAACAGGAAGTAACAATCAGGGTACTATGTGTGCGTGTGTGTGTTTGTGCGTCATCCCACACTC
>NC_140165.1:198480969-198485969 GCF_963971535.1 Notolepis coatsorum
ACTGACTGACTGACTGACTGACTGACTGACTGACTGACTGACTGACTGACTGACTGACTGACTGACTGACTGACTGACTGACTGACTGACTGACTGACTGACTGACTGACTGACTGACTGACTGACTGACTGACTGACTGACTGACTGACTGACTGACTGACTGACTGACTGACTGACTGACTGACTGACTGACTGACTGACTGACTGACTGACTGACTGACTGACTGACTGACTGACTGACTGACTGACTGACTGACTGACTGACTGACTGACTGACTGACTGACTGACTGACTGACTGACTGACTGACTGACTGACTGACTGACTGACTGACTGACTGACTGACTGACTGACTGACTGACTGACTGACTGACTGACTGACTGACTGACTGACTGACTGACTGACTGACTGACTGACTGACTGACTGACTGACTGACTGACTGACTGGCAGGCTGGTTGACTGACTTACTGACCGGCTGACTGGCTGACTAACTGACTGACTGATGACATGTTGACTGGCGGCACATTTATTGGCAGGACTTCTGTATAAACCAATTGTGTTGTGGGACTTGGTTTTCTATGGGTGGTTGAACTGTCAGTGTGTGTTAAAATAGCAGACTGAAGCTAGTCTAATTGGACACCTGCAGGGAAACCAAGCAGGCAGCTACATGCTTCTTCAGTGGGTGGTGGAAAAGGTACAAAGCGTAGAGGGTGTCTTTGTTTTACTTGGCGAGGGAACAGAAAAGAAGGAGGTGATGAGATCACAGAGTTTCAAGTTCAAGTTTCAAGTTTCTTTATTAGTTGTCATACAGAAATACAGAATACTTTTATATGAAATGCTTTTTTCTGTTCTGCTCCTGAGAGTGTGCTAGATTTAAGCATTACATCACGCGCAGGAGTGGTTTGTGAACAATAAACCATGCCTAGGGGTGGTCGTTAGACCCCCCTAGGCATGGTTTATTGTTCACAAATCACGACTGCAAGTGGTGTAAAGCTTTTATACAACTGCCAGATTCATCCAACCTTATTGCTATACAATAAACACACATTAATCGAAGATTTATTGAAAAAACCATCCGCCAGAAAAAGTAGTTCCCACAACTACAAAAAAGACAATTTGCCTCCATGTGGAAGCAGCTTGAAGTGCATCCAACCAACTAACACATCCAACTGTGTATTATTGGAATGATTGAGAGAAGTTGCCTCCATGTGGAAGCAGCTTGAAGTGCATCCAACCAACTAACACATCCAACTGTGTGTTATTGGCAAACTAACACATCCAACTGCCTTTCAACTAAGGCATCCAACCAACTAACACATCCAACTGTGTATTATTGGAATGATTGATTGAACATTTTATTACCAGATGCAGAATGGGTACAATACAGTACGGCTCAATACACACAATTGTTAAGGGGATGCAGACCTACTTTCTATAGAACTTCATTCTTAGATGCTTCTATAGAAAGTAGGTAAAACAAATTAAAAAGTTTTCTTTGCCCTATAGGAAAAAAAAGTTTTCTTCGCCCTATTTTTAAATTTTTTTTTTAGCCTAAACTTAACCAGTTGGAAACCAGGCGTACAGTAATAAAATTAGCAATCAACCAATTCAATTCAATTCAATCAATTCAATAGACCATGCTCACTTAAAACAGCGCAGCACTCAGCTGCTCCTCTCAGTCTGACTTTCCCCCGCTGTTGCAGACAGGAGTGTGTGTGTGTGTGTGTGTGTGTGTGTGTGTGTGTGTGTGTGTGAATGTGTGTGTGTGTGTGTGTGTGGGGGGGGGTGTGTGGCGGTGGGTGGAGACTAGAGCCATCGCTGAAGTCAGAGGCAAGGAAAAAGAAATTGAAAAAAAAATCGCAAATTAATCAATCAATCAATCCGCGATTTTTCTTTTGTTCTGTATTGACTCATGAACCAACAATTACATCATCCAACATTGTTTAAAAGACTAACACATTCGCCGTGACAGAATCGCTTCATATTTAGTCGTTATGGCGCTATCAACATATCCATTTTGTCATCTTGCTTTCTCCCGGAGTGAGCCGGGCAGCCGGCGGAGTGATATGTGATTCGGTTGTGGGCGGGTCCTGAGCCCAGGACCGTGGATTGTTCCCAATAAAGACGTGTAAATGGTCTGTTTCAGCCAATCAGAATCGAGAAATTTGCATGCCGTTGTATAAAAATGAATAGATAAGTATAAAATAGAAGTCAAAAGTACGTAACAAGTGTAAACAAAATGTGTTCAAAACAAAAGTGTTCAATATACATATATACAATATACAATACAGAGTAGACTTTTTTTTTTAAACTGAGTTACAATACAATATAAAGTACAATGCAGAAATGGGATGAGGTACAACTTAGGGTAAGGTGCAATGAGGTATGAATTGTAGTGCAAATCTCTTTACCAATAAATATAAATATAAAGTGTGTTAAAGTGTCTAAAGTGGGTAAAGTGGGTGCTACAGTGAGTTGTTTATTTAAAGTGAGTGTGTGCGTGTGGATGTGTGTGCTGTGAGTGTATTTGATGGTTTGTTACATAGTGTTATTGTCGTTGAGCATCCTGATGGCCTGGGGATAGAAGCTCCTTCTGAGTCTCTCTGTGCTTGCCATGAGACTCCGGTATCGCTTGCCTGACCGCAGCAGTTCAAAGAGGCAGTTGTTTGGGCAGAGTGGGATGAATAACGTCTATTTACTAGCTAAGTGAAAAAACTCATTAGAGATGGTAAGATGGAGGAAATACAGTATACACACAGTTTACCACATGTGACTTGGAAGGAGTTAGACAATAGAGGTGAGGGGAAGAAGTCTTAATGAATGCCAAAGGCCAGCAGTCAGTAATTCTAGCTCCAAGCTGAGCAGTACTAGGTCAGAAACAGCAGGGCGGGATCTCAGGCCTTTTTATAGAGACTGTGGGACTAGTCTGCTTCAAATGGATTGTAGAAGTCTGCAGTCACGCTCAGAGTACTCAGGGTACTCATGGTACTCAGGGTAGGGGGGTTATAGGATATATAGAAATGGGGGCATCTGAGAGATGGAGGTATGTGCCCTGGTGTGTCAGGTTGTGGTGGTTACTTGGGTTACGGCCAGATGACAGATCTTTATGATGGATGGCGTTCTGCGCAGCCAGTCACAGCCGGTTCTCATTGGTCCGGTAAGCAGCTTGGAAGGTTTTCCACCACAGCAGCAGTCTCTCTTCCACCTCTCACTTCTCTCTTCTTTCCTCTCAAACAGCCACGTGCCATTTCCTCCTTGACTGCTCAGGGTATTTCTCTTCCTCTGTGCCAGACTCTATCACTTTTTTTTCTTTCTTTCCATGTTTTTCCTGCATTGCAGATAACAGTCATTGGCCTGGCACACACACACGCACACACACACACACACACACACAAAAGCCAGTGGACAGAATCAACAGGCTCCGTGTTCTTGTTTGTTGAGTAGCTTTTCTAGCAACTTTCTTAGCAACAGTAAACATGGATGGTGTAGTGAGTGAGACGATGCTGGGCCAGCGCCTCTGTTTCATGAGCTTCAAGAGCCGTCCATCGAGCCGTGACAATGTGTCTATAGTAAATAACACCTGGTCTCTACATATCTACACTGCACAAACAAAACCACTGCACAATATATAGATTCATATATAGACTGGTCTGCGTTACTTGGAGACATACTGCTGTTCTGTTTGCCCTGAAGGTAACTTTGTTTTGCTGACCTCACTGACTAGGCCAATAACTAGGACAATTACCAATCTGCTATTCACTGTTGATCAAATTCCTGGCGTGGAAAAGTGCATCAGTCAGCAAACATAGAGGCTGATATGCCAGATCACCTGTTATCACTGCAGGTGACTGGTCAGATTCTAAAATGGACTCCATGCCCTTTAGTACCTATTCAAACACCACCTGTGTGTGTGTGTGTGTGTGTGTGTGTGTGTGTGTGTGTGTGTGTGTGTGTGTGTGTGTGTGTGTGTGTGTGTGTGTGTGTGTGTGTGTGTGTGTGTGTGTGTGTGTGTGTGTGTGTGTGTGTGTGTGTGTGTGTGTGTGTGTGTGTGTGTGTGTGTGTGTGTGTGTGTGTGTGTGTGTGTGTGTGTGTGTGTGTGTGTGTGTGTGTGTGTGTGTGTGTGTGTGTGTGTGTGTGTGTGTGTGTGTGTGTGTGTGTGTGTGTGTGTGTGTGTGTGTGTGTGTGTGTGTGTGTGTGTGTGTGTGTGTGTGTGTGTGTGTGTGTGTGTGTGTGTGTGTGTGTGTGTGTGTGTGTGTGTGTGTGTGTGTGTGTGTGTGTGTGTGTGTGTGTGTGTGTGTGTGTGTGTGTGTGTGTGTGTGTGTGTGTGTGTGTGTGTGTGTGTGTGTGTGTGTGTGTGTGTGTGTGTGTGTGTGTGTGTGTGTGTGTGTGTGTGTGTGTGTGTGTGTGTGTGTGTGTGTGTGTGTGTGTGTGTGTGTGTGTGTGTGTGTGTGTGTGTGTGTGTGTGTGTGTGTGTGTGTGTGTGTGTGTGTGTGTGTGTGTGTGTGTGTGTGTGTGTGTGTGTGTGTGTGTGTGTGTGTGTGTGTGTGTGTGTGTGTGTGTGTGTGTGTGTGTGTGTGTGTGTGTGTGTGTGTGTGTGTGTGTGTGTGTGTGTGTGTGTGTGTGTGTGTGTGTGTGTGTGTGTGTGTGTGTGTGTGTGTGTGTGTGTGTGTGTGTGTGTGTGTGTGTGTGTGTGTGTGTGTGTGTGTGTGTGTGTGTGTGTGTGTGTGTGTGTGTGTGTGTGTGTGTGTGTGTGTGTGTGTGTGTGTGTGTGTGTGTGTGTGTGTGTGTGTGTGTGTGTGTGTGTGTGTGCGTGTGTGTGCGTGTGCCCTGCCCATCTCTGGCTCCATACACAGTGGATATATACAGTACAGAGCTAACAGTGAGCTATTCAGGGAAAGTGCAGCTACAGGTTATATGGTTGGTTGGTTGTTATTAGCCTGAAGAGGCTGCCTCAGCCTGGTTACCTAGAAGCGTGTTTCCATGCCATTCCCCCCTCCT
>NC_140165.1:198488469-198496635 GCF_963971535.1 Notolepis coatsorum
CACACACACACACTTTCACAAGAGAACCTCTTCATGTTGTTGATGGGCTGTGCTGCTCTTGCCATATGAATGATCTATTACTCTGCACACATGTTGCTCTCATACTAGCCAACTTTTTTCTTTTTTAATCTTTTTTCTTTTTCTTTTTTACTACATCTTTACTGTATTGACAGGTTAATATACTGGAATAAACCCACTGTGAAGTGCTACTCTTTCTTTCTTTCTTTCTTTCTTTCTTTCTTTCTTTCTTTCTTTCTTTCTTTCTTTCTTTCTTTCTTTCTTTCTTTCTTTCTTTCTTTCTTTCTTTCTTTCTTTCTTTCTTTCTTTCTTTGTGAAGACAATTGTTTCTAGTTACTACTGGTATGAAGTCAAGCAGCGCTGGGGAACATGGTGTGCTCTTTGACTGTTATTACGCAAGAGTCTCTGGTCTTTCTCTGCCTCTTGCTCTTGGTGGTGGAACAAAAACATCCATCAGAAAGAAAGACCCCACAGCAGAACGCCATGTACTCCCCTCTAAACACTATCAATAGATGGACATTCAATAGACATTCAGCATTTCTTTCAGTGTCATGTCATTCTGTGTAATTAAGACCACTCCATGTGCGCTTACTGACATTTTAAGACACAATGTACGTTTGTTTAAATACTGGCTCAACTAAGTACATACTATGTGAAGTTTAACCCTCTCCCCTCTCCATCTTCTCTCCTCTCTCTTCAGCTTCCCAGTATGTTTGGAGACCTTCGCTCCACCTTCATCGCCCTGATGATCGGCTCCTATGCTTCATCTGCGGTCACTTTCCCTGGCATCAAGGTAACTTTCCATCGGACACATGTCTCTAGACTGTCTGGAGAAGTATTCAGATGAGAGCAGAGACACCTGCATCACAACCAGCATCACAACCAGCATCACAGCCTGCATCACAACCTGCATCACAGCCTGCATCACAGCCTGCATCACAACCAGCATCACAGCCTGCATCACAACCCCAGGGCCCTGTTTCTTGTACCTGGTTCAACTAAGTCGATCAAGATGTCATTATCCAGCTTCAGTTAACACGATGTTCGAAGCCGGGATTTTCCTGTTCCTCGAAGGTGGATTCAGTCTCGTTAACTCAAGCCAGACTTGCGACTCAGGCTAAATGCGCGCGGCCGCTTCAGGCGAAAAGCCAGCACGTATCGATGGCAGAGATCCTGATTCTCTAACGGCATTGATTGATTAATTGATTTAAAACTTTATTGACAGATTGCAATACGGCTCAATCGCCTCGCCGACAAGTTAAATGCGTTATCTATAGGCTAATTTTAAGTCCCTCATTACCTCAATCAATCAGATTATATTTCTTTAAACTTGCCTGCTGGATTGAATAATCAAATGAGATCTTGCTAGCGAAAATAATTAGTTAAACTTATACAGAATTACGATACGGCTCTCTTACCCATTGATTGATGTATAGTCGATCTTTAACTTATCTCCAATGTGGTCTAACGGGTTGTTGTTTTGACTATCACGCAGACGACCGGGGTTCGAGACCCTAGTCTTTTCCTTCTTTTTGCAATATAGGAATAATTCAATTTGGTGCACGTTGAGAGCTATATAAAGAATGACATCCTCAATGCATGTAGATTTATAATATTTTAACTTAAAACCAGGCTACTTTGGCGTATAATCATTAATATTATATTCAAAAAAATCATATTGGAAACACCGGGTTTTGAACCCCGGTCGCTGGGTTGGCAGGCTTGAGCACTACCGCTGCACCACTGTGCCAGATGGGATAAATTCATTGTTTATACATTAATGAACGAGAGACCCGTGTTTAGAATATCCTTTGTTTTGAATGAAGTTTATCTCTTTATCCTCATTCATTAATGTGACGTCAACGGCTCATTCAATTTCTCAAATCCGTCAAACAGCGCATCTCATCAGACATCTTAATCCCAGTTACAATTAAAATAACCACATAATGTGTACATCGCACGAGCGAGCGCCACGGTATATATAACGTGCATTATTTAGGACAAAGTGAATTTAGTATCAGCATTTTGGGTCTATTTTACATTTCAAAAGCCCCCTCTGGAAGAATGGAGCACAAAAACGTAATTCAGAATGGTATAATGCAGATCGTAGACTGTGGGAATAGTTTCAGGAAACGGGCTGTCACTTCTTTGCGGGGGCGTGGCGATGGTTCAGGCTAACTTGAACTTAAACTCTGCTTTCGACCAGGCTCAAACTTTGGGATCTGTTGTCATGGTGATTTGGAAAATCCATGTACGGGGAACCGGAAAGTCCGGCTAACTCAGTTATCCAGTTAAAGTTATCCGGCTAACTCAGTTATCCAGGTACAAGGAACGGGGCCCTGCATCACAGCCTGCATCACAGCCTGCATCACAGCCTGCATCACAACCTGCATCACAAGTCTGTCTGTCTGCAGGTGATCTATGACCTGGGTGCCACCTTCATCATGATCCTGCTGGTGTGGGCCTGCTGTGCCGGCCTCGTCTTCCTCAACTGCTTCTTCAACTGGCCCCTGGAGCCCTTCCCCAGCCCAGAGGACATGGACTTCACGTGAGTGGACACGCACGCACACACACACGCACGCACGCACGCACGCACGCACGCACGCACGCACGCACGCACGCACGCACACACACACACACACACACACACACACACACACAATAATACACTAATTACATAGCCTACATAAGATTAAATATTCAACATGGTTTTAAAGACATTAAGGATACAAAGAGCATTGTCAACACCACATGGCCTGGCTATACCTATTACACCAGGAACTGTGTAGTTGTTTTTGTGACACACACACACACACACACACACACACACACACACACACACACACACACACACACACACACACACACACACACACACACACACACACACACACACACACACACACACACACACACACACACACACACACGCCCACACATACATACATACAGTATATACATACACATATTATTCCAGTAGTGCAGCGTTGGCTCTGTCTGCCCTGAGGACTGGAAAGCCAAGGAAAGCAGAGGATCAGTGGGCTTTGTTCTTATTCACCTGGATCTAATGTTTCCTTTCCTCTCTTTCTCTCTTCTTCTGTTTCTCCTTTTCCTTCTTTACCTCTCTCTCTGCTCTCTCTTGGTTTGACTCCTTTCCTCTCTGTCTCATATTGTGCCTCGCTCCCAACATATCTATCCATATTTCCCCCCTGATTTATCTTGTTTCATAATCTTTCCTTCCCACCTCCTCCTCTTCTCTCTTTCTGCCACTGTACATCTATCCACTCCCCCCTCCCTCTCTCTCTCTCTCTCTCTCTCTCTCTCTCTCTCTCTCTCTCTCTCTCTCTCTCTCTCTCTCTCTCTCTCTCTCTCTCTCTCTCTCTCTCTCTCTCTCTTTCTCTCTCTCTCTCTCTCTCGCCCTCTCTCTCTCAGGGTGAAGATCAAGTTCAGCTGGCTGGGCTTCGACCACAAGATCACAGGGAAGCAGTTCTACCGGCAGGTGACCACGGTGGGGCGCCGTCTGAGCGTGGGTAACTCCATGAAGCAGCAGATGCACCTGCCTAAAGACCTGGCTGCCCAGGAAGGCAACAAGCTGTGTCTGTCCACCGTGGACCTGCAGGTCAAGTGCAAGTCCCAGGAGGAGAGTAAGTGTTCAGCAGCAGAGGGGCCGTAAATGAAGTCCATTTTACCCATTGGTTTTCGCACAGGAACGCTACAATCCCAGCAGGGTTATGATAAGATAAGATAAGATAAGATATTCCTTTATTGATCCCCTTGGGGACATTCTGGATGGATGAACAGCCTTTAACCTCCCCATGGTGTGACAAACAGCTGGGGCAGGAACAAGAGCAGAAGATGTCAACGTGTCTTGTAATCGCTCAGATAAAACCTTTTGTAAGTTAAAAGTGTTGACATATTCCATGGTAATGGAGCTCACACAACTACTCTCTCTTATTTATTTGTTCTCTCTCTTTCTCTTAATTAGCTTAGCTAGATTAGCTAGATTAGCCAGTTTAGCCATACAAAACCGTACTCTTTATTGTTCGTCGCTTCACACTCTGCTGTCCAGACGCCCGTTCATGTGGCCCACTGGTTGTTTTCCTCCTCCCTGATCTGTCCCCTGACAAATACGGACTGTGTTCTTCTGACGGCGCACATTCTCAACCGCAACCGTGTTGAAATGGTTAAATAAGAGTTTTTTTAAGATACCAAAAACTCCCTCCTTGTGACGGGAGCTTGAGCTCTGACTCCCTCGGGGGAAAAACAACATCAACCTTCCCATGGAGGAATCCCTTTTGTTGGTGGCAATAGCTTAAATCTTACCCCCTTTAATCTTGAAAAATCTTGAAGTGTCCCCATTTTCTCCCTTCCAGATGGCCACTCTCAAAAAGCGAATTTAATCCACATGTACTTTGTACTATGTGTGTCACTATTAAACCTATTATTGATCTTGAAGATCCGCCTATGACATAATTGATGGGTTTGGCTCCACCACACTCCCTTACCCACTCATACGTATTCACCACAGTATTCCAAAGCCACTCTGATGGGTCTATTGAAGCGGCGCTGCCAATGAAGTGGCCCAAAGAGGTGCTGCTGTGTATGTAATGCCAGAGTTGTGTCTGAAAGCTAAGGGACACACAGAGGCCCGCGTCTCTAGAGCAACATCCAGCCCTCAGCTGAAGAATAGATGGTACTGAATGGTCAACTGAAGGAGCGATGGGTTCAACTGATCCATCACCTTCTCTATTGGATACCGCTCCATTCGTCCTCATTATATGCCATTGGCTAGATCTGATTTTGCTTCCGTGCATTATTCATGCAGGGAGATCGAACCATGACATTATCACAGTACCTCAACATGGCTTAATATTGATGTGGTGGGAGTGGAGTCCTCATCGGCCAACCAGTGTTTTGGTTCCCACCACCAGCTGGGGGTTCATGGAGGTCAACTCAAGCACGGAACCTTGTTGCACTTTGCCTTCCATAACCCAGATCTGTACAGAACAATTAAGACACAGACATCCGCAACACCCTTGATACTCCTAAACCGCCCCTTCACCTCTGCCCTAGATCTCCTGTACACCAACCTCCATGGCCTCTGTGCCTTAAGGTCTCCCCTGCTCCCCCACAGCTCCCCTGCTCCCTGTCCCCCCTGCTCCCCTGTCTCCCCTGCTCCCCTGCTCCCCTGTCCCCCTTGCTCCCCTGTCTCCCCTGCTCCCCTGCTCCTCCACAGCTCCCCTGTCCCCCTGCTCCTCCACAGCTCCCCTGCTCCTCCACTGCCCCCCTGCTCCTCCCCTGTCCCCCCTGCTCCTCCACAGCTCCCCTGTCCCCCCTGCTCCTCCACAGCTCCCCTGCTCCTCCACTGCCCCCCTGCTCCTCCCCTGTCCCCCCTGCTCCTCCACAGCTCCCCTGTCCCCCCTGCTCCTCCACAGCTCCCCTGCTCCTCTACAGCTCCCCTGTCCCCCCTGCTCCTCCACAGCTCCCCTGTCCCCCCTGCTCCTCCACAGCTCCCCTGCTCCTCCACTGCCCCCCTGCTCCTCCACAGCTCCCCTGTCCCCCCTGCTCCTCCACAGCTCCCCTGTCCCCCCTGCTCCTCCACTGCTCCCCTGCTCCTCCACAGCTCCCCTGCTCCTCCACTGCTCCCCTGCTCCTCCACTGCCCCCCTGCTCCTCCACTGCCCCCCTGCTCCTCCACTGCCCCCCTGCTCCTCCACAGCTCCCCTGCCCCCCTGCCCCCCTGCTCCTCCACTGCCCCCCTGCTCCTCCACAGCTCCCCTGCTCCTCCACTGCACCCCTGCTCCTCCACAGCTCCCCTGCTCCTCCACAGCTCCCCTGCTCCTCCACTGCTCCCCTGCTCCTCCACTGCCCCCCTGCTCCTCCACTGCCCCCCTGCTCCTCCACTGCCCCCCTGCTCCTCCACAGCTCCCCTGCTCCTCCACAGCTCCCCTGCCCCCCTGCTCCTCCACAGCTCCCCTGCTCCTCCACTGCCCCCCTGCTCCTCCCCTGTCCCCCCTGCTCCTCCACAGCTCCCCTGTCCCCCCTGCTCCTCCACAGCTCCCCTGCTCCTCCACAGCTCCCCTGCTCCTCCACAGCTCCCCTGTCCCCCCTGCTCCTCCACAGCTCCCCTGCTCCTCCACAGCTCCCATGTCCCCCCTGCTCCTCCACAGCTCCCCTGTCCCCCCTGCTCCTCCACTGCTCCCCTGCTCCTCCACAGCTCCCCTGCTCCTCCACTGCCCCCCTGCTCCTCCACAGCTCCCCTGCTCCTCCACTGCTCCCCTGCTCCTCCACTGCCCCCCTGCTCCTCCACTGCCCCCCTGCTCCTCCACTGCCCCCCTGCTCCTCCACTGCCCCCCTGCTCCTCCACTGCCCCCCTGCTCCTCCACAGCTCCCCTGCTCCTCCACAGCTCCCCTGCCCCCCTGCCCCCCTGCTCCTCCACTGCCCCCCTGCTCCTCCACTGCCCCCCTGCTCCTCCACAGCTCCCCTGCCCCCCTGCCCCCCTGCTCCTCCACTGCCCCCCTGCTCCTCCACAGCTCCCCTGCTCCTCCACTGCCCCCCTGCTCCTCCACAGCTCCCCTGCTCCTCCACTGCTCCCCTGCTCCTCCACTGCCCCCCTGCTCCTCCACTGCCCCCCTGCTCCTCCACTGCCCCCCTGCTCCTCCACTGCCCCCCTGCTCCTCCACTGCCCCCCTGTCCCCCCTGCTCCTCCACAGCTCCCCTGTCCCCCCTGCTCCTCCACAGCTCCCCTGCTCCTCCACTGCCCCCCTGCTCCTCCACAGCTCCCCTGTCCCCCCTGCTCCTCCACAGCTCCCCTGTCCCCCCTGCTCCTCCACAGCTCCCCTGTCCCCCCTGCTCCTCCACAGCTCCCCTGCTCCTCCACTGCCCCCCTGCTCCTCCACAGCTCCCTGTCCCCCCTGCTCCTCCACAGCTCCCCTGTCCCCCCTGCTCCTCCACTGCCCCCCTGCTCCTCCACAGCTCCCCTGTCCCCCCTGCTCCTCCACTGCTCCCCTGCTCCTCCACTGCCCCCCTGCTCCTCCACTGCCCCCCTGCTCCTCCACTGCCCCCCTGCTCCTCCACTGCCCCCCTGCTCCTCCACTGCCCCCCTGCTCCTCCACAGCTCCCCTGCTCCTCACAGCTCCCCTGCCCCCCTGCCCCCCTGCTCCTCCACTGCCCCCCTGCTCCTCCACTTCCCCCTGCTCCTCCACAGCTCCCCTGCCCCCCTGCCCCCCTGCTCCTCCACTGCCCCCCTGCTCCTCCACAGCTCCCCTGCTCCTCCACTGCCCCCCTGCTCCTCCACAGCTCCCCTGCTCCTCCACAGCTCCCCTGCTCCTCCACTGCTCCCCTGCTCCTCCACTGCCCCCCTGCTCCTCCACTGCCCCCCTGCTCCTCCACTGCCCCCCTGCTCCTCCACAGCTCCCCTGCTCCTCCACAGCTCCCCTGCCCCCCTGCTCCTCCACTGCTCCCCTGCTCCTCCACAGCTCCCCTGCTCCTCCACAGCTCCCCTGCCCCCCTGCTCCTCCACTGCTCCCCTGCTCCTCCCCTGCCCCCCTGCTCCTCCACTGCTCCCTGCTCCTCCACAGCTCCCCTGCTCCTCCACAGCTCCCCTGCTCCTCCACAGCTCCCCTGCTCCTCCACAGCTCCCCTGCCCCCCCCTGCCCCCCTGCTCCTCCACAGCTCCCCTGCTCCTCCACAGCTCCCCTGCTCCTCCACAGCTCCTCTGCTCCTCCACAGCTCCTCCACAGCTCCCCTGCTCCTCTACAGCTCCCCTGGCTTTCCTCTGGAGGGTCACAGACTCCTGGCAGGGGGCCTGTTTGCTCGCGTTGGGGCTCTTTGGTACCAAACGGACCGTGGAATCAGTTCCGACTGTATTCCTAGAAAGGCTGTCCAGCGGGTGTGTGGCCAGGGGGAGACTGGCAGGGAGTAGTACTGGGGAAGGCAAAATGTGTATGTGTGTGTATGTGTGTGTGTGTGTGTGTGTGTGTGTGTGTGTGTGTGTGTGTGTGTGTGTGTGTGTGTGTGTGTGTGTGTGTGTGTGTGTGTGTGCGTGTGTGTGTGTGCGCGCATGTGTGTGTGTGTTTGTGTGTGTGCCCTTGTGTTTCAGAATGCAGTCGGGATGCCCATGGTTAGTTTAGCAACAGCTGGACACGT
>NC_140165.1:198496835-198504335 GCF_963971535.1 Notolepis coatsorum
CCTCTGCTCCTCCACAGCTCCTCCACAGCTCCCCTGCTCCTCCACTGCCCCCCTGCTCCTCCACTGCCCCCTGCTCTCCACTGCCCCCCTGCTCCTCCACAGCTCCCCTGCTCCTCCACAGCTCCTCTGCTCCTCCACAGCTCCTCCACAGCTCCCCTGCTCCTCCACTGCCCCCCTGCTCCTCCACTGCCCCCCTGCTCCTCCACTGCCCCCCTGCTCCTGCCACAGCTCCCCTGCTCCTCCACAGCTCCCCTGCCCCCCTGCCCCCCTGCTCCTCCACAGCTCCCCTGTCCCCCTGCTCCTCCACAGCTCCCCTGTCCCCCTGCTCCTCCACTGCCCCCCTGCTCCTCCACAGCTCCCCTGCTCCTCCACAGCTCCCCTGCTCCTCCACAGCTCCCCTGCTCCTCCCAGCTCCCCTGCTCCTCCACAGCTCCCCTGCTCCTCCACAGCTCCTCCACAGCTCCCCTGCTCCTCTACAGCTCCCCTGGCTTTCCTCTGGAGGGTCACAGACTCCTGGCTGGGGGCCTGTTTGCTCGCATTGGGGGCTCTTTGGTACCAAACGGACCGTGGAATCAGTTCCGACTGTATCCTAGAAAGGCTGTCCAGCGGGTGTGTGGCCAGGGGGAGGCTGGCAGGGAGTACTGGGGAAGGCAAAATGTGTATGTGTGTGTGTGTGTGTGTGTGTGTGTGTGTGTGTGTGTGTGTGTGTGTGTGTGTGTGTGTGTGTGTGTGTGTTGTGTGTGTGTGTGTGTGTGTGTGTGTGTGTGTGTGTGTGTGTGTGTGTGTGTGTGTGTGTGTGTGTGTGTGTGTGTGTGTGTGTGTGTGTGTGTGTGTGTGTGTGTGTGTGTGTGTGTGTGTGTGTGTGTGTGTGTGTGTGTGTGTGTGTGTGTGTTGTGTGTGTGTGTGTGTGTGTGTGTGTGTGTGTGTGTGTGTGTGTGTGTGGTGTGGTGTGTGTGTGTGTGTGTGTGTGTGTGTGTGTGTGTGTGTGTGTGTGTGTGTGTGTGTGTGTGTGTGTGTGTGTGTGTGTGTGTGTGTGTGTGTGTGTGTGTGTGTGTGTGTGTGTGTGTGTGTGTGTGTGTTTCAGAATGCAGTCGGGATGCCCATGGTTAGTTTAGCAACAGCTGGACACGTTCTATCCATCAGGAGGTCTCAAGAGGCCAGAGAAGAGAGAGAGAGAGAGGAGAGAGAGAGAGAGAGAGAGAGAGAGAGAGAGAGAGGAGAGAGAGAGAGAGAGAGAGAGAGAGAGAGAGAGGAGAAGAGAGACGAGAGAGATGAGGAGAGAGACAGAGAGACGAGAGAGACGAGATAGAGAGAGAGACGAGAGAGAGAGACGAGAAGAGAGAGAGAGAGAGACGAGAGATGACGAGAGAGACAGAGAGAGAGAGAAGACAGACAGACAGACAGACAGACAGACAGACAGACAGACAGACAGGACAGACAGACAGACAGACAGACAGACAGACAGACAGAAGACAGACATCAGACAGACAGACAGACAGACAGAAGACAGACAGACAGACAGACAGACAGACAGACAGACAGACAGACAGACAGACACGACCCCTTTGCACCCTCATTCCTCTCTAATTTGCCCAGTCACCATCAGGTGGCTGTGGAGGTTATGATTCAGGATGCTGTGAAAGTTTGTTAGGCATCTTTCCCCTTCCTCCTGAGGGGGGAGGGCTCCATCTCCTGAGGTCTTTGGGGCCACGTGAAGAAGGTAGTGATGGTCACGGTGAACTAGTTCAGTCTATAAACTATACTGAGAGCCAGTGTTCTATATTCGAGACTAGCAGTCTTAATGGGGACTCTTGGTGGACCAGTGACATATGGACAGAGAGGGAAATAAACTATTTAAATGGGATTCTCCCTTGAAGCAAGCCAATGTGAGATACCTGTAGCACTGGGTAATAAAGCCGTATGGACTAACCATTAAAGGGTTTGTCCAGCGCCGAACCACATGGTCAGTCGTGTCCATCTGCCATTTATACCCACTGATGAAATGAATGATTAACCTGTTCCTAGAACTGAGCTTTCTTGCAGTCCCCAGTGGCCCCTGGCTTGAGGTGTGTTACCTTCCCACCTAATAAGGGCCAGGGGGACATTTAGACACCATCCTTGTCCCAGGGGACACAGACTGGGATGGTTTTCCATCACAACATGATGAAAGACGGACAAAGAAAGAGTAAATACTCTACTACTGTACTCTGAATGTCTAATCTAATGATTTTTTGTAATCTCTCTCCCTCTCTTCTTCCTTCTCTCCCTCCCTCCCTCCCTCCCTCCTTCTCTCCCTCCCTCCAGCCCAGTCGTTCATGAAGAGTGTCTTCAGTCCTATCTTCATGCTGAGTCTTATCACCATGTGTGTGACCCAGCTACGCCTCATCTTCTATATGGGGGCCATGAATACCATCCTGGAGTCACTGACTGAGGGAGATCTCACCACAGGTGTGTGTGTGTGTGTGTGTGTGTGTGTGTGTGTGTGTGTGTGTGTGTGTGTGTGTGTGTGTGTGTGTGTGTGTGTGTGTGTGTGTGTGTGTGTGTGTGTGTGTGTGTGTGTGTGTGTGTGTGTGTGTGTGTGTGTGTGTGTGTGTGTGTGTGTGTGTGTGTGTGTGTGTGTGTGTGTGTGTGTGTGTGTGTGTGTGTGTGTGTGTGTGTGTGTGTGTGTGTGTGTGTGTGTGTGTGTGTGTGTGTGTGTGTGTGTGTGTGTGTGTGTGTGTGTGTGTGCGTGTGTGTGTATAGTGTTTACCATTCCACGAGTTGGATCAATTCATAGTTTTTACAGAAATTGCCCTTTACTTGTGGATGATGGAACATTCTTTTTCTTTCAAGGCAAAACCTTTCCAGTATTTGTATAATAAAAAATAAAAGATCCACTCCCTGAGGTGATTGGATTGAAGTGAATTGATCCAAACCCTGTTTGCACCAATAAGCAGTGTGTTCGTTACGAGTGAGTGAGTGAGTGAGTGAGTGAGTGAGTGAGTGAGTGAGTGAGTGAGTGAGTGAGTGAGTGAGTGAGTGAGTGAGTGAGTGAGTGAGTGAGTGAGTGAGTGAGTGAGTGAGTGAGTGAGTGAGTGATTACAGAAACCCTGGAGAAAATGGCTTTCTGCAACATCTGTCATTCTACAAGTTGTAATGCCTGTTCCGTTAGTGCAAACAAGAATACATTTGAATAGGGGCGGTCAGGTGGCATAGCGGAGATTGCGTTCGTCACCAACCCCGGAGACGCTGGATTCGCCTGTTCGAATTCAGCTCACAGCTCCGGGGTTGTCACCAGCTTGGCTGGCCGTTTACACTAATACAATTGGCAGTATTAGAGGGTGGGAGAAGCTGGCGGGGTGGGTCCGGGTCGTTGTAAACAGCGACTTCTACAGTTCGGTCGGGGCGCCTGCTAAGCACGGATAGGATCTAAGGGCGGTAGTGTGATCCTTCCACATGTTACACGCTCTCAGTGAGAGTCCGCGCTGCCAGGTGAAAAGAAGCGGTTGATTGGCTAGACGTGTGTCGGATAGCCTCCACTCTCCCAGACCGACTGTGGGGGGTAAGTGCGCAGCGACCAGGAAGGGGATTGGGAATTGGCATAACGACTAACATTGGGATGGGAGAAAATCGGAAGAAAAAGGAGGGGGAAAAAGTTCAATAAAAAAAAATAATAATACTGGTTCAGTGAGGATGTCGCCCAAAACTGGAATCCTTCCCAGTGCTGTACGAGTTACTTGTGTGTCTGTAAACACAAGGACACCTCCCTTCCTTGTGTTATTCACTGTCTCTTCTTCCTGATACTGTGTTCCTTCCTTCTAAAAACTACAACCAATTCCGTATCCTCTGTTGATTTCCTCTGAAGCTGCTTTATCTCTCGTCTAACTGCTCTCGGTCTGTCCCTTTCCCTTCCCATCCCGCTGGCCTCCTGCTGCAGTGGAGAAGATGGAAGTGGGTAAGAGACCTCAGGCCAAAAGAGCTGCTCTAACCCACCAACACCCAAACATCTCTCTTCCTTTCTTTCTTTTGGCTGTATGTTCTGTCTGTCTGTCTGTCTGTCTGCCTGTGTGTGTGTGTGTGTGTGTGTGTGTGTGTGTATGTATGTGTGTGTGTTTGTTTGTTTTGTTTGTTTGTGTGTCTCTCTGTCTGACACAGAAAATCAACCACAATGCCATACTGTGTCCCCATGTTAATCTCTATGACCCTTGTAAACAATACGCTTAATAAGGCCTTGGATAATATCTCTCTCTCTCTCAACGACTGACACGCTTAACCAGGGTATTTTCCGTCTCTCTCTCTCTCTCTCTCTCTCTCTCTCTCTCTCTCTCTCTCTCTCTCTCTCTCTCTCTCTCTCTCTCTCTCACTCTCAGTGAGTGTGTATACATCCATATTCGGCGCGCTCCAGCTGTTGTGTTTGATCACCTCTCCTGTCATTGGCTACATCATGGACTGGAAACTCAAAGACTGCGAGGATGACAGTGGCAAGGAGAAGAGGTGAGTGCACACACACGCACACACACACACACATACACATCATCAACCTTTATTTATTCTCGAAATTACAATTGAGGTCACCCTCATTTTCAATGTAGTCGAGACTGTACAGACATTTCAATGCACACATTTCTACAATATAACAATAAATATTAATAACTATCTATATAGTACTCTTCACACATGGACCACAATCCAGAGTGCACCACAGCAATTAGTATCAAATGAACATAGGCATATCAGCACACAAATTGACAAAATAAGAAATTACATACATTTCAAACATAAGAATAGGTATAAAAGACAATAAAAGTAGTGCAATGTTTAAGATTTAAGAATAGGCATAAAATAAGTACAATAGTACAATGTCGCTCGAAGGCATGTGAACCTCCCTGGAACAGTCAGTCCCCCAAACACCTCACACATCAATCCCTACCACATCCCCATCCAAGACACACCCCCCGATAAAGCACACCATGACCGAAGGAAAACACAAACAGCCCGCGCGCCACTCACACCGTCATGCACAGCGATGGGAATGCTCCATCTACCCTGGCCCCGGTGCCCCCGCCACCACGAGGAAAACCAGCGAATCCCACGCCCCCACCCCCAAACTCCACAGAGGAATGACAGGCCACGCGCCCCAGGACCCGCAACCACACCAAAGGAGACATGACTCCACACACTGAAGCAGACAGACACAACAGTGGCCAAACGAGAAGACATGCAGGGTCAGACGGTCCGAGACGACAGCGGGACCCCCGGGCCCCCCCAGAACACAGCAGAAGCCGCAGCGAGCCCCCACGCAAGGAACCCCAAAACCAGTCAGCGAACCGAGGGAGCCCAACGACGAAGACCAACCAAAATCCACCAAAGCACACGCAAGAGACCAATACCCAACTCCAGGGAAGGTCCGGGAAAGGTCCAGCCGAAGCCACAGGCGCCATAGGCTCCAAACAAACCCCCCCCAGACCTCCCCCAGAGTCGAACACCAGCCCCCTGCATACGCCCTGAAGGACCCCGGCCAGCCCCCATCGCTAAACTCCCCCAACCCACCGACACCCCAGGGATCCCCCTCACGAAGAACCCACCACAACCCCCACAGTACCCCAAAGTGTCCCAAAGGTCCCAGAGCCATCCCAGACCAACCACAACGCCACACGCCCCCCCATCCAACCACCACCATGTCCATCCTCCCGAACATCCAGAATCACCGCCCCCCTCGGCACGGCCACAGGCCATGGGGCACACGACCCCCCCCCCCCACCATAGAATCCGAAAGCAAAAACATAGAATCCACCGATCCCGCCGCACTGACAAGGCACCCAGGACCAGAGGCAACAAAGCAGCCCACAGAAACGACACCCCCACCACTACACACAAACAATCCAAGTACACTCAAACTACCCGCGTCCCCCTCCAGCCACGACACGCCCCACCGGAAACTGTGTCCCAAATGACGACAACAAAGACCAATGTGCGAAACACCTGAAAGACTATATACTGCCCTAAACTAATATAAGTAGGCTATAGACTGTTGCAGGCAGGCCTGCAAGTAAACCTCTAAACTTCCCCTGCGTTATAGGTAGTTTCATCTTCAGCGAGAGCTGAAGAGAGTTCCATGTAGTAGGGGCACTATAATGATTTTCCAAGTTGGGTCTGTAAGCCAATCATTTGAGCGTGTCATATAGGGTCTAGTGTTCTGAACTAATAGTGATGCGAGATAAGGAGGTAATTTCCCGTTAATGAACGTTAAGGATAAACATACACATATACACACACAGCTCTTGACCTCAAACTTTGAACAATTAAAGATAGAGTAAAGGTAATTTCCTCTGTTTTTTATTTGAAATGTGTCCCCAGTTTACACACTCATGTGGGCCTATATCATACCTGATGTACTGTATTGTGGGTCTATATCATACCTGATGTACTGTATTGTGGGTCTATATCATACCTGATGTACTGTATTGTGTCTATATCATACCTGATGTACTGTATTGTGGGTCTATATCATACCTGATGTACTGTATTGTGGGTCTATATCATACCTGATGTACTGTATTGTGGGTCTATATCATACCTGATGTACTGTATTGTGGGTCTATATCATACCTGATGTACTGTATTGTGTGTCTATATCATACCTGATGTACTGTATTGTGGGTCTATATCATACCTGATGTACTGTATTGTGTGTCTATATCATACCTGATGTACTGTATTGTGGGTCTATATCATACCTGATGTACTGTATTGTGTGTCTATATCATACCTGATGTACTGTATTGTGGGTCTATATCATACCTGATGTACTGTATTGTGTCTATATCATACCTGATGTACTGTATTGTGGGTCTATATCATACCTGATGTACTGTATCGTGTACCGTCTCTCAGAGACCCTGCTCAGCCCCGTCGCCCAGACAAACTGGTCCAGAAGATCACTAATGCCACCAGAGCTTTCATCTTCACCAACCTGCTCCTGGTCTGCTTCGGAGTCACCTGCATCGTTCCCAGCCTGCCTCTACAGGTACAATACACACTGATGGATGGATGGATGGATGGAGGGGATGAGAGAGGGAGGGAGGGAGCCAGAGATATTCTATTTGTCGACTGGTTGTCATACTGTTAAAGACATGTTAAAGACATGTGAATGCCAGGCATAATGTCAGAGCTCTCTTGAAGCTATTCAGGGAGGCACATTTTTCAGCATGTGTTTCAGTCCCCATGTATCCTCATATAGAAAGAAAGGTAGCACTGCAGAGAGGGGAAGACAGACTCACATGGCAATGCAGCTGATGATAGCCAGGTGTTGCAGTGACACCCGGTGGTCAATGTTGTAATTGCCAGTTATTTATCAACTGTCGCGGTTGGCACCTCCCCTGTGTGGCAGTATATTATTTATTAAACACTGAAATCCTTTTAAGATCAAGGCACACCCTACGCCCGCCTGGTATCAATCAGAATGAGATACAAAACAAGATTAAACTTTCAGCCCTTGTTCCATTTTCCACATTGAAAAAC